>NC_090266.1:60642809-60690309 GCF_040414725.1 Anabrus simplex
GTACACACGAGGGATGGAATGCGGCGGAAGAAATGCGGATATGGAATTTGTAAATGGAGGAGTATCAAACTCTGCCCAAGTTGACGGGTTCGATTCTGGCTCAGTTTGGTTACCTTCGAAGGTGTTCGCATACGTCAGTCTTGTGTTAGTAGATTCACTGTCACGTAAATTAACTCTTTATTGAGGACGTTCACCGAAGGATTATTCAAAGTCCGAAGAAGTCAACACGTAAATTGGTGGAACAGGAACATGCAAATAGGACGACTTCCCAGCGTATATTTAAAAGCTTAGATGCCAAATCGGATGGTGGCTGTGGAACAATTACGGGATTCTTACAATCGCAAACATGTAGATTACTGCACCTGCCTTTTGAATAACGTCACCCTGGGTCTGTTAGATCCTTTCCGGTACGCAATGAGTGATAAGACAGCGTTTCATCTTTCCGCGTCCAAGTGAATGCGCAGAACACGCGGTACTGAGCAACATCCGTTGTTGGTGTGGCCTGCTTAGATGTGCACAGCTGTGTATTTAACAACGTCCTTGCAGAATTTCGCTTCTGCATTTTTATTCTGTAGTTACTCTATACTTACACGGGCTACTTCTTCGTGCGCTATTCTGTATGACGTCACCAATTTTTGGGGCTGATGACCTAGATGTTAGGCTCCTTTAAACAACAAACATCATCATCATCGTCGTCGTCGTCATCGCCGTCATACGTCACCAATTTGAAGTTGCTGGCAAGGTACTCCACTACCTGCTAGTAAAATATCCAGAAAATAATTTCACGAGAGCGAAGTGAGTTGCCTGAAGCTAGAACCCAAGGATGTGTGCTTGTGATATTAGTGACGTATGCATTACGTCACGTGGGCATGCAACATATAAGGATCTACACGACGGGATAATACGCTATGCTGACATACAGTATTTCACGCTTCTCTTGTGTATACATGACCCTACAGCAGCCCTGGCGAGAATGTGATCGTGCGCCAAGTCCGTGTGTACCTAGAATGCCATGTGCATAGCACTTAGGCCCTATATAATGAAAGAGGGTGGAATCCCGAAATGAAGTGAAGCAACAGTCTGACCACTAGCAACACTGTGCTTTTCCTTTGGAGCCGCCTTGTCAATACTTAGCAAAAACAGTGTTTATTTATTGTCTATATTAACACATGTTTCGAAAATATAAATTCTCTTCTTCAGCTCATAATTTAAAATCACTTAGCATTTCTGAGCCTATTAAAATAATGTCATTTCTATCTACTTAAAATTATCTGAAAACTGACCTTGGAATTCTAAATATGATTTAACATCACAGTGTGTCTAAAAGCTTCTACTTAAAATTGCAAATCTAAAAATCACATGTGAATTAGTATTTGCGTGTGTATATGATGTGTTAAGACTGCATTCTCCCCAGTCCTTGTCCACGAAGTGTTAAAAGGGGGAATAATGTGTCCCTTACTTCGTTTGCATTGATGATTGACAAAGCGTGTCCAATTTCTAGTAGTAAACTGATGGTAGTCTCTCGCCTAAGTTGACACTCTACAGACCGCCACATATTACTCCAGGGCCGCCGCATTTGAACACAAGGAACGATCTACATTATCCATGGCATGTCACACTACCGTCAATTAATTACTAGAAACTGGACACGCTTTGTCAATCATCAATGTAAACAATGTAAGGGGCACATTATTCCTCCTTTTAACACTTCATGGACAAGGACTTGGAACTGCTTCAAGGAACAAATGATGTGTCAGTTGTAAAGCTGAAGAAGAATGCACTTTTAACACATCATATACACACGCAAATACTGACCAACGGTGCACTAATTCACATGTGATTTTTAGATTTGCAATTTTAAGTAGATGATTTTAGATACACTATAAATATTAAATCATATTTAGAATTCGAACGTCATAGTTTTAAGATAATTTTAAATAGATAGAAATGACACTATCTTAAATGGGATCAGAAATGCTGAGTGATATTAAATTATGAGCTGAAGAATATAATTTATGTTCTCGACACATGTACTCATGTGTTAATACCAGGTGCATGCATCAGTTTTTGCCGGTTTTTGAGGCAAAGAAAATACGTAATTTTCAAGGGAAATTCATTTTTTGTTTATTCAAAATATTGACCATCGGCTTCTACACACTTCGCCCATCTTTCAGGTAAGTTATGAATACCGTGCCAGAAAAATTGCTTGTCTTTTGAGGCAAACCATTAGTCGAGCCATTTTCCTACTTCCTCGAAATTGCTGAAGTGTTGCTCTGCGGGCCCCATTGATGCGAAGAGGTGATAGTCACAAGGAGCCAAGTAGGGAAAGTACTGCGGGTGCGGAAGGATGTTCCATCCAAGCGATTTCAAGGTGTCTTTTGCTGGTTTTGCTATGTGAGACGACGCATTGTCCTGTAATAACATCACTTTGCCATGTTTTCTGGCTCATTCTGGTCGTCTTTCGATCAATGCGTGATTTAAATTAATAATTTGTTGGCGATAGCGTTGAGTTTGAGTTGGGTCATCATCCAGTAACGCCTGCAATTGCTCGTCTTCGCACTTTTGTGGTCTACCAGAGCGCACTGCCTTTCACATTGAAATCACGTTTAAACTGTTGAAACTATGTCTCACATGTTCTAATCAATGGAGCGTGTTCACTATAAATTTCTTCCTTTTGATTAAATAAGAAAAGCAATGCGTGCCGCGAATGGTCTTTTTCAGGCACCAGCGTCGACATGATCACTGAATGATAGAACACAGACGCTAGCGTTTGGCGGGCTCAACTTGTGCGTGTTGAAAAGTTAAGGTCAGACGAACAAACTGATGTATGTGTCAAATTCATACGCTGCGTACTGTGCGCTGAAACCTGAAAAGACTTATTTATACTCCCACCGTCTTACTAATAAACGGTGTATGACTTTTATATAAGGTTTATACACCGTTTATGTGAAATACGTTACTAATAAACCGTGTATAAACCTCCTGTGTATACATCCGTTATAGTTATTCATTGAATTGCTTATACAGACCAGGACCCTTGTATAGGCGTTATATAGCAGCGAGTAGCGGAAAAAGAAACGAGTGAGCAGTTTATTTTCGTGGTATTTACTGTCTGTAGTAATATAATCGTGGTGAAATATTCGACTTATGCATTCAACATTGAAGGAATGGACGATAACGTTGATGATCTTCACGATATTTTAAACATAGAAGACATGCACCATTCAGAGGTTATGAAGGCTAAACATCTTCTTACCGTAAAGTAAAACACTTTTAAAGAGACGGAATGACAATGAATAACTATAAAAGAAATGATGGTTGGGCGAATTTTTGTGTAATAATGTGTTACTGCTTAATAGACTTTTGAAATTACGAGTTTATTATACATTATCTGCCTCTACAAAGATCTTTCTCAAATTTGAGTATAAAAAGGGACATATTCCTTGACCTTAAAAATGGTATAACTTGAAAACCGTACGTAATATGATTTCCATATTTTGTAGTTGAATACGCAGATATATGATGTATAAATGCCTATTAGAAACTTTTTTGGTAGCCTCCGTGGCTAAGACGGCAGCGCGTCGGCCTCTCACCGCTGGATACCGTGGTTCAAATCCCAGTCACTCCATGTGAGATTTGTGCTGGACAAAGCGGAGGCGGGACCGGTTTTTCTCCGGGTACTCCGGTTTTCCCTGTCATCTTCCATTCCAGCAACACTCTCCATTATCATTTCATAGCATTTATCACTCATTAATAAATCACCTTGAGAGTGGCGACCCCATTGTAATAATAGCCTATATATGTTTCATTCATTACATCCCTGACCAGGTCAATGACTGGAAAACAGGTTGTAGGTTTTCATTTTCAGAAACTTTTTTGATCAAACCTTTCTTTTAGCTACAGAACGGGTTTTCCTTTCTCCTGAAAAGTAAGGATTTTGGAATGTGTACACTTTTCAACACACCGATTCACGGTCACGTCACGGTCACGTGGTGAGCTACCAGCCAGAGAGGGAGGGGTTAGGAAGCAAGAGAAACGCATAACGAGTCACAATGTAATCGCTAGTCACACCTTCACCATGGTTGCCATCAACGGCAAGCGCAATATCAGCAATTTCGACGGGGCCGTGGTGTAGGCCTTTGTGAGGCTGGTCAGTCTGTCGTATCGACCAAGCTCAGTAACGTATCCAGTGGACACATTGACGACTGAAAGATGTACGTCACGTTCCTTGAGTTCTGATGTGAACGTTGGCGATATACCCGAGGGAACATCAGCATTGATCAAGTGATATGTGAGGCCACTAGTGTCGCGGAAGACCACCCAGATGGCTATTCACTCCGATCCATTGCTAAACTCGTCTCCTCAGGTGCAGAGAACAAACAAGCTTACAGTTTTACGTGACATAGCGAACATAGCCACTAGACATTCAGTAGCTCAGCGCTGATCTTCTGACCCCCGATCCTGGCTCAGTCCGGTGGTATTTGAAGGTGCTCAGCCTCATGTCGGTAGATTTACTGGCACGTGAAAGAACTTCTGCGGGACTTAATTCCGGCACCTCGGCGTCTCTGAAAACCTTTCAAAAGTAGTTAGTGCGACGTAAAGCCAATAATATTATTATTAGAGAGCCTCCGTGGCTCAGACGGCAGCGCGTCGGCCTCTCATCGCTGGATACCGTGGTTCAAATCCCGGTCGCTCCATGTGAGATTTGTGCTGGACAAAGCGGAGGCGGGACAGGTTTTTCTCCGGGTACTCCGGTTTTCCCTGTCATCTTTCATTTCAGCAACACTCTCCATTCTCATTTCATAGCATCTATCACTCATTAATAAATCACTTTGGGAGTGGCGACCCCATCGTACTAACAGCCTATATCTGCTTCATTCATTCCATCCCTGACCCGGTCAATGACTGGAAAACAGGTTGTAGGTTTTCATTTTTTCATTATTATTAGACTTCCAGTTTACGTGGAATCCGAACCACGGGAATGGGATTTCAATTTCTGAAATCTCATGTGCATCAAATCATGGCCGGCTTGATAAGAAACCTGTGATGATATGACGTCCCTCGAATGTGTACAGTGGAGACAGAAGAAACATTGGCGTCTTGAATAAGTCATGTGCCATTCTACCTTTTTTTACAATCTGATTTATGTCGCACCGAAACAGATAGGTCTTATGCCGACGATTGGATAGGAAACGGCTAGAAGGGGGAAGGAATTGGCCGTGGCCTTAATTTAGGTACAGCCGCAGCATTTGCCTGGTGTGAAAATAGGAAACCACGAAAAAGCATGTTGGGGACTGCCGACAGTGGTACGAACTCACTACGGTATCTCCCGAATGCAAATCCATAGCTGCGCGCCCCTAAGCCCACGGCCAACTCGCTCGGTCATTCTACACTCTAGCGATGGATGTATGGAAGCATGCCGTCTCAGAGATCGGTGTAACCATTCGGCATCTATTCTATGACGACACGAGAGCCCAACACCTGGAGATAAGCCTGTCTGGTGATGTGGAGGGTTCACTAACAGTCCACCTTTTCAGTCCATTTTTCCAGCGAATTCCGAATGCCATTCTGCAACATGAGAACCATAGATTCCATACCGCAGCCAGGTATCAAAACGTTCCACAGGGTAGAGATACCCATATCTAGCCTGCGAGGTTAACAGACTGTGTTCCAGTAGAGAACGCACTGATCCAACTTGGACGATTTCAGCTCCAGAGCCCACAACTTGTGATGGCCTTTACCGAACTCCGTGTACAGGGAAGAATATGCGGCTCCTGTATGCAACCATGAATCCTCATCAGGAGCGTAGCCAGGATCGACCGAAGGCGGGCGGGTTATGGTTACAAAACTATGATAGAACACAAGGAAGGTGCTTGTGCATGTGTGGTGCGCACACTGACGCAAGTAAATTATGTTGATATTTAAATTGCAGTACCGGTACATAACAAAATCCTAAATTAAAATACAGAACAAGAAAAATATGATCAAAGTAAATAGTTTTACGACTAATGATACTTCGTACTTTCAAATTACAATCTAAAGTCCAACTTTCTAGGCTTCCTAGGAAATAGATTCAAGAGATCTGTTAGTTTTTCAATTTTCTCTCTATGATTATTCAAATTTCACTTGTTTATTTTCAGTTTCTGTTTATTTTCTTTCCAAAAAATCCATTGGGGCGATGGGGGAGCTACTTTTTATTTGTATTGGCTTCACGTCGCACCGACACAGATATGTCTTATGGCGACGATGGGACAGGAAAGGGCTGGGAGTGGGAAGGAAGCGGCCGTGGCCGTAATTAAGGTACAGCCCCAGCATTTGCCTGGTGTGAAAACGGGAAACCACGGAAAACCATCTTCAGGGCTGCCGACAGTGGGGTTCGAATCCACTACTCCCGAATACTGGATACTGGAGGCACTTAAGCGACTGCAGCTATCGAGCTCGGTGGGTGAGCTTCTAACCCGCAGTAACCACCCCTTGGCTACGCCCCTGATCCTCATCATCATGTCACCATTGATCTGCAGTTAGGGCAGTCGTCCAGGTTTTTTTATTTTTCTCTTTCTTTCCCTGTTTTCCTTTTATTTTCTATATAAGGACAACACACGCACCCAGTCCCCGAGCCAGTGGAGATAAGCAATTAAGGTTAACATCCCCGACCCGGCCGACATTCGAACCCGCGGCCCCATGAACTAAAAGCCACCACGTTAACTATTTAGCCATGGAGCCGGAGAGGTGATAGATACCCTACCGGTAATTTCCCAGTCTTAACTTCAATGATTTCAAAGAGGATGGAAATTTATTGAACATCACCTTTGGTTAATGATTCCAATTCCTAGCTCTTCTTCTTATAATCGAATATTTGCCCCAACTTGTCCTCTTGAATTTCAACTTTAACTTCATAGTGTGATATTTCTCACTTTTATAAACTCCACTAGAGCTTATTCTTCTACTAACTTATGTTATTCCACGCCATCTCTGCACTGACAGCTTGGAACACACCGCTTACATGTAATACATACTAGTGTTATTTAACACACCGCTTAGTCAAGCAGCTCGTCTCCGTACTACCAAGCTTCCCTGTCCAATGTTTGTAACATTTACGTGACATTACTCTTTTTGTCGGAAATCATCCAGAACAAATTGTGCTGCTTTCCTTTGGATCTCATCCAATTCTCGTATCGAGTAATCCTGGTGAGGGTAACAGACACCAGCTGTGGTCTTACCAGTGAGTTGCATACGCCTCTCCTTTACCTCCTTACTACCACCCCTATATACATGAAGAGGTCTGTAACTTTTATTTACAATCCCGTTGATGTGATTACCCCAATGAAGATACTTCCTTATATTAACATCTAAGTATTTAGTGTTCCCCATGAGGTACTTCACCCCATCAACCACTTAGAGTGATCCCCATGGGGTTTTCTCACCTTATCAAGACAGTAATTAAAACCGAGTGGCCACGAACCCACTACGCTGGTGTCCCAGATGGTGGATAAGGGGGTCCTAACCGGCTTGCCGGCGGACATGAGCGAAATAAAATAGCTCCCGCGGACCACACACACAAACCCCTGCGGGGGGAGGACACAGACGAAGAATACACCCATGCTATTTCCTGCCTGTAGTAAAAGGCGACTAAAAGGGGCGACCAAGGGATGGTCGAATTATGACCATGAGACTGCTTGTAATTAGTACCATCACGCGGGGAACACCATGGGTCGCCTTTACTTGCGAGTAGTACCACTATGTTAGGTATACAATAGGTTTGTGATCAGTAGCAACAGAGTATGAATCAGGATGGGTTTTACAGTGCCCATGATTTGTACCACCACGGGCTTACGTTGCCTCTAATTAGTACCATTATATGAGCGACACCGTGGGTCTGCCTTGCCTATGATTAGTTCCCACTATGGTGAGGAACACCATAGGTTTGCGTTGCCTGTAAGGGGCACCGTAATGTGAGAAAAACCGTGCGTCTGTGTTACATGTGCGTATTACACTACCTGTGAGTAGTACCATAATGTGTGGAATACCGCGAGTCCACGCTAATTTTGATTAGTACCGCAACATGACAAATACGATGGTTACTAGCGATAAGTACCATTATGAGGGGCTGATGACCTGGATTTTTGACCCCTTTAGACACAAGCATCATTGTACTTTAGAAGCAAACCCTTGGTCAGTAATACTATTGTTTTATGCTAGTTTCTGGGAATGTGGGGCATTGCGGGTCGGATCCCCTCATTGTTTTAAATTCATATTCATCCATTAATTCTTCGTAATCACGTTTTGAATTCTGGTCAGTGGATTATTTTGGATTTTTAAATTGTTATTACATTTCGTCCCTTTTCGTACCATTAGGGGCCGATGACCTGGATGTTAGGCCCCTTTAAACAAGCATCATCATCATCATCATCATCATCATCATCATGGAGACACGAGAGAAACCTCCCAGTAGGGTGTATTTGCATGCGATATTGTTATACATCCGGGTGTCTCCTGGGCAACGGACTAGGACTCTTCCTAGACGGCTGATTCTCTCACACCAGAAGTAACAGAGTTATCTAATATGAGATCCAACAAACGGTTCTTTTCAGAACCAACCTTAACAGTCATTTCTGTTAACATTGAAGGCATAACATCTTGCAAAGAACAACTTTTGTATGAACTTTGTCGCGACAAGCAGTGTGATGTTCTATGTGTTCAGGAAACACACAGAGATATGAAGCAGAAACGCCCTTTTGTTCCTGGCATGAAACTGATCGCTGAAAGACCACACGCTCTGTATGGAAGTGCCGTTTTTGTGAAGCCGAATTTAGAAGTCAGAAGTGCTTGCCAGTCAGATGAAAACAATATTGAAATTATCACCGTTGAACTAAGTAACTGTGTAATCACCTCAGTCTATAAACCACCTGCAGCAGAATTTTCCTTCATTCCACTCCACAATTTTGATAAAAGTAAAGCCTCCATTGTTATAGGTGATTTCAACAGTCACAGTCATGTATGGGGTTATGCACATGAGGACAAGAATGGTGAGACAGTTCTCTCGTGGGCTGAAAATTTTCAACTCGCCCTCATCCATGATAGCAAACTCTCTCCTTCTTTTAACAGTGGAAGATGGGGACGAGGCTATAATCCAGACCTCCTTTTTGTTAGTGAAAGCATTATGCATACATGCACCAAAGCAGTATGTCCACCAATTCCAAACACACAACATAGGCCCATCATGTGCCAAATTTTGCCACCAATAAGACCTCAAGAAGTCCATTTTAGGCGAAGATACAACTTTAAGAAGGCTGACTGGGCAAGATTTTCCAGCATACTGGATGAGAAGATTCTGAGCATCGCTCCTGTTCCTGAAGAGTACGACAAGTTTGTTGACATCGTCCAATTTTCTTCAAGGGCATCAATTCCAAGAGGTTGCAGAACCAGTTTTATCAAAGGCATTAAACCTGAAACGGCCTCTTTGCTAGAAGAATATTACAAGAAATATGAACTTGATCCTTTTAGTGAAGAAACATCAATCCTAGCACAAAGCGTTCTTTCCTCAGTATCACTGGCTAAAAGAGATGAGTGGATAAAATTAATGACAGATTGTGACATGAGCAAGAGCAGTCAGAAGGCCTGGAGACTTTTACGTCGTCTCAATAATGACAATACCCAAGCCAGCACATATTCTAATATAAAGGCAGATCAAATTGCCCATCAGTTGCTAGTAAATGGAAAATCAACCCGATCTAGAAAGCTAGATAAGAAACCAATAACACGGAAGCCAAACCAAGAGAGCAACATACTATCTCCACCATTTACTGAAGATGAACTGGAATCAGCACTGAGGAAGTGCAAATTGGGAAAAGCAGCTGGACTAGACGACATTCGAGTAGAGGAAATCAAAAATTTTGGTCCTGTTACGAGGCGTTGGCTACTGGAATTAATGAATATCTGTGTCCAAGTATGCAAGATTCCCAAAATCTGGCGGAAGGCTAGAGTCATTGCTATCCCTAAACCAGGCAAAGATCGGCTGGATCCTAAAAGCTATAGGCCTATTTCCTTGCTCTGTCACCTGTACAAGGTCCTGGAGAGGCTCATTCTTGAGCGACTGATAGGAAAGGTGGAGTCGTCTCTTATACCACAGCAAGCTGGATTCCGAGAAGGAAAAAGTTGCACATCACAGGTATTAAACTTGACACAGCATATTGAGGATGGCTTTGAGAATCGGCTCATTACAGGCGCTGTCTTCATTGATCTTTCTGCAGCTTATGACACAGTCAACCATCGGCTTCTTCTAACAAAATTGTATGACATCACCAAAGACTTCCATCTAATGTGCAACATTAAAAATATTCTCCAAAACCGAAGATTCTTTGTGGAATTTCAGGGAAAAAGAAGCAGATGGAGAACACAGAAGAATGGGTTACCGCAAGGCAGTGTGCTCGCACCACTGTTATTCAACATCTATACTAATGATCAGCCTCTACCTGAAGGTACCCAGAGTTTTATCTATGCTGACGATTGTGCAGTCACTGCCCAGGCCAACTGTTTTGAAAAGGTAGAACAGACTTTATTCAAAGCTCTGAAAGAATTTACCAACTACTACAATGAAAACGATTTGAAGCCAAATCCTGCCAAAACTCATAGCTGTGTATTTCATCTCAATAACAAAAAAGCAGCTAAAACCTTACAAATCACCTGGGAAGGAATCCCTGTTCAACACTGTTCGACTCCAAAATATCTGGGAGTGATTCTGGACCGTACGCTTACGTATAAGAAACATTGCCTAAACGTGAAACAAAAAGTGTCTGCCAGAAACAACATAGTGCGGAAACTTCGAGGCACCACCTGGGGAGCTCACCCTTGCACTGTGAGAACAAGCGCGCTAGCACTGTGCTACTCCACTGCTGAGTATGCTTGCTCCGTGTGGCATAAGTCCAGCCATGCCAAAAACATAGATGTAGCACTAAATGACACCTGCCGTATTATCACAGGTTGTTTAAGACCTACTCCCATAGATAAACTCCACTGTCTCGCTGGTATAGCACCACCTGAAATCCGACGTGAGATTGCTGCTAGGCATGAGAAAAGCAAGGCTATGACTATGGAAGCCCATCCTTTGTATGCCTGTCAACCAGCACATCCTAGGTTGAAATCAAGAAAGAGCTTCTTGACAACCACTGAAGCTCTTAAAGGAACTCCACAACAAGCAAGAATCTCAATGTGGCGGGAAAAATATCAACATTTGAGAGAATGGATGGTTCCAAAGGAAGAACTTCCTCCTGGACATTCTGAAAAGTGGACAACATGGAAGGCTCTCAATCGATTACGCTCCAGTACCACGAGATGCAAGACCAACCTACAGAAATGGGGCCTTCCTGTGGAGACAGTTTACTACAAGTGTGGTACTAAGCAGACTAACGAACATCTTCTACTGTGTCCATCTTCTCCAGCCACTTGTACCATTAAAGATCTAATGAGAGCAACTCCAAATGCGCTTGTCGTGGCCAATGTTTGGTCAACCAATGTTTAAAATTTTTTGGTTTAATTTTTGTCTCTCTTACTTTGTACTTCTGACACGATAAATAAATAAAATAAATCATCATCATCATCAAAACCGAGAGGACTTTTCCTCTTGGTGAAACACACAACCAGACATTTCACGCCCTTCATCACCATACCGTTGTCTGATGTCCATCTCACAACACTGTCGAAGTCTTCCTGAACGCCTGCGGGTGCTTCACTGCCAACTGCTTGCTGTGTGATTTGCAAGATCACTGCCTACTTGGTTATGTTTGTTTCAGGAATGTATTTACTAACTTTTGTGTTTCATATCAAGTGTTTCTCTGACAGGTGGTTTGTTTTAACCCTCGCCAGTCCTACTCTTTGGCGAATAAAGTTCTCTGGTGGCAGAAATGTAATAATGTGAGAGAAAATAAACTACTGGAGCGTTCATTTTTTGTTTGTGCAGAGCTTGGAGCCTGATGGAATCGCGGACCACCACCAGATTGTGAACGAAACTACTGCTGGAGATTTCTCCAAGAGCGAGTTCTGGTCGTCGTTCTCCAGCAGCGAGGAGGCACTTCTCAGTTGTGCTGGACTTATCCTCAACCTGCCACTCACTCCACACCATCGCTGCGAGCAGCACCAGGAGTACCACGTGCTGTCCTCAGCGTCTCTGGCCAACAAACTAACATACAAGTCAGTACAGCTCATGTCTCTTGCGTCCTTCTTTGAATGGCTGCACGCAAAAAACGGGCTAACCATCAAATTTGTAAAAATTGAGTTAGGTGCTGCTACCTACTGTTAATGATATGAACGAAATTTACTGAAGTTCAGTAGCGTTGATTAGGGGGCGGGGGGGAGGGGATGCCTTCCCCCCACTCTATGGAGAAAAACATTACATTCTTATTTCATTTTGTCCGGCTGAAACTAGGAATGAAAAATTAAATAGGTATTTTTTGTCTTGTAAACATTAAATACAATTATAATTTTAAACAATATATTCGGATAAAAACTCTGAACAACGAAATAAAATAACACATTGTGTTTCTTTTGTTTATTTCATTCAGGTTCTTATGTCTTGTTTGCCGTTACAATATTGTTTAGATATATATACTATGTATTTTTATTCTTGTACACTAGACCGAACGTAAATTAAATAATTGCGTCTTGGGTTAAAGAGTAACAATGATACCGTATAGAATGAATGCTCTTTTAAAAATAATTTGACACCGAGCGCGATAGTTGCAGTCGCTTAAGTGTGGCCAGTATCCAGTATTCGGGAGATAGTGGGTTCGAACCCCACTGTCGGCAGCCCTGAAGATGTTTTTCCGTGGTTTCCCATTTTCACATCAGGCAAATGCTAGGGCTGTACCTCAGTTAAGGCCACGGCTGCTTCTTTCCCAATCCTAGCCCTTTCCTGTCCCATCGTCGCCATAAGACCTATGTGTGTCGGTGCGACGGAAAGCAACTTGTAAAAAAAAAAAAAAAATTTGACCGAACAAGTTGGTCGTGCGGTCAGGATCTCGCAGCTGTGAGCTCGTATTCGGGAGGTAGTGGGTTAGAACCCCATTGTCAGCAGCCCTGAAGATGGTTTTCCATGGTTTCCCATTTTCACAACAGGCAAATGCTGGGGCTGTACATTAATTAAGGCCACGACTGATTCTTTCCCACTCTTAGCCATTTCCTCTCCCAACGTCGCCATAAAACCTATCTGTGTCGGTGCGACATAAAACAAATTGCACAAAAAATGCAAAAAAAGAAGTGCTTACACTAGGTAAGGCTCAAGGGGTTTCAAGAAATTTGATCCTCGATCGGACGTGAAACAGATGTCGTGTAAGTTTAGGCTCGATTCCCAGTTAGATGGGCTTGTATTTGATATTTTCTCTAGCTTATTCTCTTTTCTGGGAAAACGGATGTCGCTAAAACAAGGCTTTTCATTGTCCACGTAGGGTCAACCTAATGAGCATCTTCGCACTTATTTTAGCGGCCTTTGTTTATGTTATGCGAGATGGTTTTGGAAAGGGGTAAAATATCTACTAATTGAGAATGGGCCAGATTAAATTGTTAACTAATTACGTTTATTATAATCTTGAAATTAATTAAATTCCAAAAGTGAACAACAAATCGTTAAATGTACTCAAATTGTAAAAACAACCATCAATAGTTAGGTTACACAATAAGCAACAATTCTACATGAATCTCTTAACTAAATACTCTTACCAGATCACCATCAATTAAAATGATTAATTAATTTGAAAATGATTGCTGACACCACATGTGTGCAATATTGATTAAATGATTGACGTAACCTTCGTTAACATTCATTTTAAAATGTCAAATACAGTAATCGTTACATAAGGTAAATCTGATTAGTGTTAAAGTTATCTTTAATTAAATTGAAAGTAATCAAAATTAAAATCTTAGAAATATTACACTGAATTATATGAATTAACTACTCCAATAAACAATAGGAGTTTCCTAAGAACACACCTCAGTTTGGGACTTAACTGCTCCCTGTTATTTTTTTGCTAGTGGCTTAACGTTGCGCCGACAGAGATAGGTCTTATGGCGACGATGGGATAGGAAAGGCCTAGGAGTTGGAAGGAAGCGGCCGTGGCCTTAATTAAGGTACCCCTGTTATATTGCCGTTACCTGAATTAGCGTAAAAATACATATAGTCTCATCTGGCCTTTCACCGGGCGAGTTGGCCGTGCGCGTAGAGGCGTGCGGCTGTGTGCTTGCATCCGGGAGATAGTAGGTTCGAATCCCACTATCGGCAGCCCTGAAGATGGTTTTCCGTGGTTTCCCATTTTCACACCAGGCAAATGCTGGGGTTGTACCTTAATTAAGGCCACGGCCGATTCCTTCCAACTCCTAGGCCTTTCCTATCCCATCGTCGCCATAAGACCTATCTGTGTCGGTGCGACGTAAAGCCCGTAGCAAAAAAAAAAAAATCTGGCCTTTCATGACCTGGTGTCGGATGGATACTCAAACAAAATTTATCAACTTATTACATTACATAATTGACCTGAGTTGGATATGAACTGAGTACGATCTAACATAGCATGCAATTTGTATATAAGCAAGTTATGACCACTTAGGATCACCGTGTTGTAAACATTGATTCTGTGAATCATATTTTAGGAATAAGGTTTTCTTTAGATCAGCTGAACAGACCTGCCTAACTTTTACATATTAGCATTTTACACACTCAAATATTTAACCCGATCGTATCTGCATGATTCGCAGATATCTTACCCCCAGATATTAAAGAAATGCCTTAAAGTTCTACAACTACAGTTTTATTTATTTACATTTTACAGTGGTCTGTTCAGTGATATAATTATTCAGTTGCAATGTGCATGGATACTGTAACCAAGCTGCCTTCCTTCCCTAAGGTTACTGACCACATATTCCATAACAGTGTGGGTGAATTCTCCCACGTTGACCATAACACAAACTAAATGACACGAGAAAGAAACAGCTAAGCACCTTTTAACCTAATTCTACCATCTAAATACACTCCTGAAAGAGAAGGCACCGTATCATATCTAACCTATACTATTTACACAGAGCAGTACAATCACGAACCAATCTGACTGTTATTTTCTTCTACGATGCTGACCGCACATGGTATTCAAATGACTGAATGTTACAGAATGTTCTGATGATTTCACTCCGTCACAGTGGCTATGGTAATGTCTCACTGTGGACGGTGTGTGTGACCAAGTCCAATTATCTCATATCATGGTCACTATAATAATTTAAACAAGTCTGAAATGTCGCTTAACTTTACCATCAAAATAAATAGGCATGTAACCTACGAGTACTTAATGAAAAAAATCATACATCCGGTTGTCAGGTCCTCGTGAAATGTCCATTAATTTTCCTTCCTAGATAAAATTACGAATGAAAGGTCAAGCAAAATCGTAGACATAAGTATTATAAATGACACGAGAAAGAATCAGCTAAGCACCTTTTATCCTAATTCTACCATCACCGAGCTCGATAGCTGCAGTCGCTTAAGTGCGGCCAGTATCCGGTATTCGGGAGATAGTAGGTTCAAACCCCACTGTCGGCAGCCCTGAAGATGGTTTTCCGTGGTTTTCCATTTTCACACCAGGCAAATGCTGGGGCTGTACCTTAATTAAGGCCACGGCCGCTTCCTTACCACTCCTAGCCCTTCCCTGTCCCATCGTCGCCATAAGACCTATGTGTGTCTTCTTATTGCTCGATATTTTCATTCATATCAGACCTCAATTTACTTCTACGCATCCTATCGGCACTATATCAATTAACTCACTGTAACGTAAACACACAAAACATTTATCAATTATTTTTTAGACGTTCGCAATTATTTTATTACTGTATGGCTCTCAATGCCAGATCCTTCCCTGGCCATCAATATCCTCTTCTTCTGATATTATGTTGAAAACTTCGTAAATTCCATAACTTAGAGTTCGCTAAATAATTCATACGAATCACAACAGTATTTTATTTTTATTATTGTTATTATTGAAATCGTAACCAACTTTCAACCTATTAGGTCGTGTTACGTACATTTAGTACGTGTTGAAGAGATGTTAAGTACAGAACAAAAATTGCCAACCGTACACCATTGGAAGTTGTGGGTTCGGATCCCACTGGTGTCCGGTCGGCAATTTTTGTGTACTAAACATCTCTTCAACACGTACTAAATGTACGTAACACGACCTAATAGGTCGAAAGTTGGTTTCGATTGCAATGCGGTCGTGAAAATTCAACATTCATTCAATATTCATTATTTTAATAATAATAATAATAATAATAATAATAATAATAATAATAATAATAATAATAATAATAATGTAATTATCTGACTTCAGAATTTATTGAATATATCCCTTGGTAAGTTAATCCATTTCCTAACTCCTCTTTCTATAAACGAATATATGCCCCAATTTGTCCTTTTGAATTCCAACTTTATCTTCATATTGTGATCTTTCCTATTTTTAAAGACACCATCCAAACTTATTCGTCTACTAATGTCATTCCACGCTATCTCTCCAATGACAGCTCGGAATATACCACTTAGTCGAGCAACTCGCCTCCTTTCTTCCAAGTCTTCCCAGCCCAAACTTTGCAACAATTTTGTAACGCTACTCTTTTGTCGGAAATCACCCAGAACAAATCGAGCTGCTTTTCTTTGGATTTTGTCCATTTCTTGAATAAAGTAATCCTGGTGAGGGTCCCATACACTGGAACCATACTATAGTTGGGTCTTACCAGAGACTCATGTGCACTTTGATGGCAGCACTTTTTTTTATATACTTCCGCTTCAATCTTCAATTCACGCCATCCGCACGTGATCAATCGCACACAATGACTTTATTTCAATCAGGTTGTAAATAATTTAACTGAGTCCACCAAAAATTATATTCACTCTGATATATTCATTAGAAGCCCAGTTAACGTGTAATCTTATACAAACTCCCGAGATAGACTAAATATTCTCAGCGGGAAATTTCGGCGCTTAAAAATGGAGCAATTTGATTGGCTGAGCCATTTCCCTGCGGAGTCTACTCATCTAATTCAAAGGATTTCGGCTATCCTCTGTCCTCTTCGCACATCTAAGATTTATCTGTCTAACAAAGATGCATGGAAAATTTAGAAAGTTTCGGTTCCCAAAGTGCGGTGAGCGCTCACAGGTAATAGCCTGGGTTCAGCCCCTTGCTAAATGCATTTATGACATAATTGCTTAACAACCCCCAACAGAGTGTGCTCTACCTCTGCTAAGGTGGATTAACTTTTCTACGTCGGTGGGCTGTGGGAAGTTCTGCAGTCCTTGCTGTTTCATTTCTACACAGAAATTAATGAATAAATATTCCACCATATCATCTAAGGTAATTTGGGTGCAATACTTTTTCTTAATCCATTTACCCTCTAGGTTTGATTTTTCCTCGGACTCACCGAGGGATACCACCTCCACCACCTCAAGGACAGTGTCCTGGAACATAAGACTTCGAGTCGGGGATACAACTGGGAAGGATGACCAGTACCTCGCCCAGGCGGCCTCACCTGCTATGCTTAACAGGGGCCTTATGAGGGGGGGGGGGATGGGAAGTTTGAAAGGGATACTGAAGGAAGCGGACGTGGCGTTAAGTTAGATACCAACCCGGCATTTACCTGGAGGAGAAGTGGGGAAACCACAGAAAACCACTTCGAGGATGGCTGAGGTGGGAATCGAACCCCCTCTACTTAGTTGCCCTTCCGAGGCTGAGTGGAGTCCGTTCCAGCCCTCGTACCACTTTTCAAATTTCTTGGCAATGCCGGGAATTGAACCGGGCCTCCGGGGGTGGCAGCTAATCACACTAACCACCACACCACAGAGACGGACTCACTCTTCCATACTGTGCACTAATATTTACTAGTTCTTGGGACATGTCACGAAAGCCATCACACGATACGACACTAAATGGATGTGAATCAGAAGCGCACATTTTTACACATTTCTGCGTAAGCAATTTTTAACAGCTTGTGGTACAGTACTCTGTGTTCTGTCGACACGTACTTTACAGACGTGTGAACTCAGTGGTAATGTTATTGAATTTACGTCCCTCTAACGTGAGACTCCAGATGTGGTGTTGTAGCCTTTTAATTACACGTTCACAATGAAGAATATTGTTTACCGGATACATAGTCTACCTGCTTACCATCACGATTACTTGCTATAGAAAACTTTTCCCACACATCACTTTTGAAGCCTACTGGCTTCCTTAAACTGTATTCGTGACTAAGAAGTTTATCCTTCACCACCTCTTTAGTTTCCCGTTCCATGTTGACTAGGCAGCTCCTTCGCCACGAGCATCACTCCCTCCATCTAGCGGTGTACAAGCCAACAAACTGATTGATCCCTTGCTCACGCTCGAGCGAAACACGACAACGTTGGGCTCTAGTGCCTGTTACTTTCTTAGTGTGTAGCAAATGCTAAACGATATTTAATTCATAATCTCGCCGTACTTCTATGTAATAGTAATACATATGTAATATTATTCCTTTAGTGAAAGTTTAATTGCATAGCATTGAATCAAAATCTCAAAAAACGATGATTGCCGAACTGTCAATCTTTACCTCTCTGTTAAAATTCGTTCAGAGAGCATAAAACGCTTACCATTTGGTAGTTTTTTTATCAGTTTCGGTATATATACCACCCCCGCCCCCTCATCGATCGCTGCATCCCACAAAACCGTATACGTTTTGTTGTCTGTACATTTTGCCCCGACCTCCTTCAGCAGGAAATTACCTATAAAGAATGTTACCGTGTTTTAGTGGTAGGTAGAGGTGAAAGAAGGTGCGGGCGTGAACGGGTCTCAAACTACGGAATCAAAGTTAATGTAAAATTTAACAAGGTTATATTTTCTTTTCAACAACAAAGAAATAACAAGCATGGCAGGTACAAAGTAGCAAATCAAAAGGGGAGTTACAATATTTACAGGATTTGGGCTTCGCGCCCTGACTTTACACTGCTTGGGCAATCAGCTCAGTTTTACCCCAAACACAAGTTTCAACAGAGGGGCAGAAAACCCCATTCATGCCTAGGAGCCCTTGCTCCAAATTACACTGAAAAGCCTCCTCGAGGCATACAACACTCAATTTTCAAAAGAGCCACTCGCTCTCAAATTTAAGCCTCTCCCAGGCCACACCAAACTCCACCTTCAAGTTGTCCTCACTGGACATAGACACAGGGGTAAAATACCCAACCTACTGAGGTCTATTAAATGAAAAGGGGCAATTACATGACCTCTAAAATAACAATTTGAGAGGAGGCGATCTTGCACTCCTAATACACTTGTTTTTAAAACCTAATCTGGCTCTAGGCCACTAATGCAAGGGCTAATCCCATACTACAGAGGTGACTTTAGAAAAGAGCAGTTGGTTTTACATTAACGAAGAATAGGTTGAGAAAATAAGTTCACCTCAAAACAATGTGAGTGGGAGCTCGAGAGGGTTAGCACTCTCTATCCCAATATGCCGCTTAAAAGAGAATAGATGAAAAGATTGGTTACATTTTAGGAAAAGGTTACATGGTGGAAACGCTTCGAACCCGCTCCGAGAGTTAAACTGCCAACCTAGCAAGAAAAGAAGTTATTAAGAGGCCATTACCTGGTGTTGAACAGCTGGAGAAGAAAGAGGCGCTTCCCGCCCCCTGCTATGTACTTTACACACTGAAAGATGGAACAGAAGTGGCCCGGAGACCCAAAAATCAGCAGTTTATATCCTCTCGCAGAAGTTTCGAGGCGTTAGGGGAATGAAAACACCCTCCCGCAAATTCTTTATTGGCTAGGGTACAGAAACATATCCAAGTTGGGGGAAGATACATCGGATTGGTCGGAAATAACTCAAAGAAATTCGGGATTGGATAAATCTAAAACAAGGGGAAAAAGAGGGGTATACAGCCAACTTAAACAATAACAGAAGGAAATTTAGCAAAGAACAAACATTTGAAATAAAAATTTCTCCAACAAAATAGTTCTTTGACTCCGCACTAGGTTGCACTATTGGTGATCTTCAGTAGTGTCCTCTAGAAGAGAAAGTTCACACTTCTTACTTCAAGCGAAACAAAAACACATCAAAAATGACACAGTTCAAAAACTCAAAGTTTTCCATGTGGTGACATCTTCAGAGAAAGTAGAGAATTAGTAGCGTAGATAAAGTTCAGACTTCCTCCAACAGAGGAGTTTCAACAGGCGCACATTTTAAATTAGCGGAGTGGAGGTGTACCGCCCGGTACAGACCTCCCCCCCCCCCAAAATTTCCTCCAGGGGTGACACATGAAATCTGTTTGAAACAAGGTCCAAGTTATGATGTGGATATGAAGATTGATTGCAGAAGCATTTATAAGATTTCTTAATTTGGTTTGATTCAGTTTCAAAATTTTGTTGTTGCAGGTGAAGTATAGTCTTTAAGTTTGTAGAAGTAGAATTCTGAAGATAAACTTTTAATACTTAAAAGTGATGAAAAATTTTGCAATGTCCATCAAATATTGCTGTTGAATTCCCAAGTGTAGTCATTGCTTATAGTAACTGTTCATGTAGTTGATGTTGATGAAGTTGGATGGCCAGACCGGCCGTTGCAGCTTGCGTCCAAAGGAGGCCGCTCGGACCCCTCAAGTACCCTGAGATACCGCTCGCCCGCACTATGAGGGGAGCAGAGGTGTTGAAACACGCCGCGCCCGCGGTGAACATATACAGGCTGCGGGCAAGTAGCAGGTCGTGCGCCGCGCATCAGCCTTGGCCGGGAGGAGAGCTCCGGCTCGCCGTGCACCTGACGTCCTCGCTGGAGAAGAGGGGGCCCGTCCTCTGCCCCAGTTGCTGCACGGCGCCGCGCGGCTGCGGGGGCACTGAAACATTAAAGCTAGGCGGCAGAATTGTGTTGGACCATCATGTTTCTTTTGAGGGCACAGGCATGTAGAGAGATTGAGGGGCCAGCGGCGTGCAGATATCCATGGCATTTCATCTAAGCCAGCCACTGTGTGTAGTGGAGCAGGAGACGGGAGCGTGGTAATGGCCGTGGCAAGGACAGTATGGCAGTTTAACAAATCGGGGGAGGTTTCACACAAATGCTTACATATAAAATAAAATAGAAGGAGCAGAATGCCTTAAGAGTGGAAACTCAAAAAAAAAATATAACCTTCATATTCCTATTAAATTATATGAAGCAAGTTGACACAAAATTTACACCGGTTTCACCTGGGACAGGTGAACTCTAAATATCCTCTCGGTGGCTGGATTACTTAACAATAAGGTAACCGGCGTAAGGGAATCCAGAATAGTGCATGGCCCATGAAATCTGGGGGCAAGCTTGCCCGCGGGAACAAAGTTCTTGACCATCACCTGGTCACCTACCTTCAAAGTGGTGGGTCTCCGTCCACGATCATACCTTTCCCTAACCTTTTCATGAGATACCTTAAGATTGGCTTTAGCCTTCTTCCAAAGATCTTTAATGTTATCCGGATCTATTGTCTCGGGTAGAATGTCACTCAGAGACCAGAGGTTAGAGAGCGGCGTGTTGGGAACAAACTTGAACATCAAGGAAGCTGGAGTGAACTTATGAGATTCATGAACCGCCGAATTCAAAGCAAAAGCTAACCAATGCAGGGACGTGTCCCACCTAGAATGATCTTCATGATGATAGGCAATAAGTGCGGACCTGAGATTACGATTAACCCGTTCAGCCAGAGATGGTTGAGGGTAATAAGCAGAAGTAGTTACATGAGAGATGGATAAGTCAAAACAGAATTTACGAAATAAATTAGATGTAAAAGCCTTAGCATTATCAGATACAATATATTGGCACGGACCAAAAGAAGCAAAAATAGAATTTAGGCAAGTAATGGTGGACTGAGCGGTAGCCAGCTTAGTCGGAAATAACCAGGAAAATCTGGTAAAACCATCTACACATACAAAGATGAATTTGTTGGCATTTCCCTTCGACTGGGGGAAGGGTCCTACATAATCAATATACAGGCGTTCCATGGGGCGCGATGCTTGATGCGAAGACAAAAGGCTTACCTTGGTGGACATGGTGGGTTTACTAAGCAAACAGGATTTACAAGCCTTTACTAGTTCACGGATTTCACCGTCCATACCTTTCCAGATGAACATTTCACGAATCTTTTCACGAGTTTTAAAGATACCAAGATGCCCTCCTAATGGGGTCTCATGATAATACTTGAAGATCATAGGTACAAGAACCGCTGGAACAACAACTTTCATCATCTTATCATGCCTCGAAGGGCAACATAGAACACCATTCCTCAGAACATAAGGGACAACATGTTCCCCAGAAGAAAGGGTTTCCATTATCGGAGCCAGCGTCGGATCTTCACGTTGGTATTTCTCGATATCCCTAAAGAGCATGGGAGCATCTGTTAGGATGGCGTTAACCTCAGATAGTATGGACTCGGAAGGTGATGAACTGTCGACCTGTTCATGGGTCTCGACGTCGTTAGAAAACATACGGCTGAGTCCATCAGCAACAACATTTTCGGTACCTCTGATATGTCTAACATCAAACTGGAAGGCAGAAATACGAATGGCCCAGCGGGCTATACGACCAGTACGACGCGGCCTACCTAAGACCCAGCTTAAGGCTTGATTATCTGTCTCCAGGTCGAATTTAACATGTTCCAGATAGAGACGGAACTTCTCTAAGGCGAATAAGACTGCCAAACCTTCGAGCTCATAGATGGAATACTTGGCTTCTTGAGCCGACAATGTCCTAGACGCATAGGCGATGGGTCGCCTCCCTAGTTCAGTCTCTTGAAGAAGGACTGCAGCTACTGCTGACGACGACGCGTCGGTTTGGACGATGAATTTCTTCGAGAAATCAGGCATAGCAAGTACAGGGGCATTACAAAGAGCTAATTTAAGGTCTTCAAAAGCGGCTTGTTGAGAAGGTCCCCACTCGAATTTGATGCCTTTCCTACGAAGAAGGTTTAAGGGCGCCGCTCTATTAGCGAAGTTAGGAATAAACTTCCTGAAGAAATTCACCATACCAATGAACCTGGCGATACCTTTAATGTCCTTGGGAGGTTTAAAATCACGGATGGCCTGTGTTCTAGAATGATCGACTGCTACACCATCAGGTGACACAATATGCCCTAGGAATGACATAGAGGGCTTAGCAAAGGCAACCTTGGACAACTTAACAGTTAACCCAGCCTTACGAAGGCGATCGAGAACTTCTCGCAGATGATCTAGATGTTCTTCAAAAGTCTCTGAAAATACGACGACATCATCCAAGTAGTGATATAAGTACTCAAACTTGATGTCGGAGAAGACCCTATCTAGTAGCCTAGTGAGTACAGCTGCTCCCGTGGGGAGCCCGAAAGGCACGCGGTTGTATTCGTATAAATTCCAGTCCGTGGCAAACGCTGTAAGATGTTTAGACTCTTCGGCAAGGGGAATTTGATTATAGGCCTGATTCAAGTCCAAGATAGTAAAGAACTTGGCCTTACGAAACCATGAAAAACAAGAATGAAGGTCAGGAAGGGGCACAGATTGCAACACCACCTTCCGATTGAGAGCCCTATAATCAATTACAGGCCTGAAGCCTCCTTGGGGTTTCGGAACTAGAAAAATAGGCGAGGAATACGCCGACTTAGAGGGCCTAATAATACCATCCTTCAACATCTGATCAATGATTTCTTTTAGAGCCTTCATTTTAGGTGGAGATAGCCTATACGGTGGAAAACGGACAGGAATCGAATCCGTGACCTCAATTTTGTATTCGATCAGGTCAGTAACACCAAGAGTATCAGAGAACACCTCGGGAAACGACTGACACAATTTGCGGATACTATCAGCCTGCTCCTCAGGTAGATGTCTAAGGTCTAACAACATCTCATCCTGGGTAGGCGAAATAGAAGAACATGATGCAGAATTACACTTTAATAGAGGGATATTACAATTAGAGGCAAATTTGAAAGTGCAAGACCTACTCTGAAGATCGAGCACAAGACCAGTGTGAGAAATAAAGTCCGCTCCCAATATAATGGGGCAAGACAAGTGCTTGGCCACAAACAATTTAACTTTCCATGTGAATTTAAAAATACGAATTTTGACATATAAGGAACCGAGAATTTCTAATGGAGAGGAATTAGCCGAAACGTATTGGATCGCCGACAAACAATAGTTAGGAAGCTTACAAACAGATTTCAATTTTGAATACCAATCAGCCGAAATAATAGAACAAACACTACCTGAATCTAAGAGAGCTGTTATAGGCTCGTTATTTAACTCAATTTTGAGAAAGGGGACCGGTGCGGGGGTATCCGCCGCAATCCTAAGACACTCTTTGGGACCTTCAAAAGATGAATTTGAAAATTGCTCGTTCCCTGAATTTACAACCTGTTTACCAGGGGCTGAGTCTCGGGAAGATGGATTAGTCGACTCAGCCGAAGCCACTAGTCACTTTTTATTATTGGCATAGGTAGAATTTGCACCAGAAGTTGAGCAGGAGGGGGTGCTATTCGAGTTTGGGCAATTCTTGGCGATATGTGAGAAAGCCCCACATTTAAAACAGCCTTGTGCTGAACCAGCTCCATTATTTGCCCTACTAGTTTTGACCAATGGACATTTATTGCGAAGATAGTCAGGCGACCCGCAAGCATAACATTTACGGGGTGTGACTGGTCGGCGAGGTGGAGGCCGAGTATTACTGAACGAAGGAGGGGGTTCTTTTGCCACACGCAAAGAATCGGCGTACCTAACTCCTTCCGCTGAGACGGCCAACGCTTCAAGTTCAGAGAAAGTCTGCGGGCATGCCGCGAAACACAAATATGACCTATAAGATGGTGAAATGCCTTCTACAATGGCTTGTACAATCTGGTCCTCAGGGAAGTGCAGAGCAAACACCCTAGTATAAAACTTAATGTCCTGTATGAAATCAGCCAAGTTTTCATCCAAGCGTTGTACACGGTAATAGTACTTCTGAATAAGGGAAGACCTGGCCCTAGCCGGGATGAAGTTAACTAGCAAATGGGCATGGAAATCCTCAATAGATGATTGCTCGGCAATGGCTCTTACGATTTTATCTGAGAGAATACCAATAGCATACGGATAGATAATTTGCAAAATTTGACATGGAGAAAGAGAAAACACAAGTGCATGATCCTGAAATTCAACTAGAAATCTTAAAAATGAAATTACATCACTGGTGGTATTAACAGAAAACTTAGAGATTCCTCTTAGCAACATTGCCAATGGATGAGGCAAGCTGCTAAACCCGGGTGACATAGTGGGCAAAGGTTTCAATGGCAAGGAAGTTAATTCCGAACGGATGTTACTCAACGATGCACGGCGTTCAGATTCGTTGTCCAATGGGGCAGAGATAGTTTGAGCAGCAACGGTTATCCTATTGACTTCTCCCTTATGAGGCTCTTCCTCGCTACCTACATTCAGTATGGTGGGTTGATCAGATTTGGGAGGAACTTCCCCAGTTAACAATTGAGTGACCTTACTAGATAATTCGGGAATATTTTCCAGGAGCGTACTAGCTTCCTTCCTCTGAACGTCATTCAGTTTTAGAGACAACAGATCGTTAACCCTATTCGAAAAATGATATAGCCTAGCTTGCACACGCTTAATTTGATTAGGAGAGGGATCATTTTCATCAAAAAAAACTAACTACAGAAGCTAGCCCAGTAATATTCTCGACGATCGTGGAAAGAGAGTCGTCAATATCTTTCTCTCCCAATGTGGGGATGGAAATGGGCAGATCAAGGGACTCTCTAAGCTTATTTGTATCTACTGCAACCGTGCCTCCAGATTGCACATTTCTAATAGTCAATTCGTAGATCAACTCCTCCTTGCGCAAATAGTTAAGATGGAGAACATCGCGAGGGCCGGGCATGATGACAGAACAATTTTGAAAAGGTCAAAAAATTCCAGCAACTGAGAAAATTGTTAGAGTTCGGAACAAAACAATGTTTAGCCGTCAAAAGGGGCTAAATTGAGACCCATTCAACCACGCTCTGCTACCACTTGTTACCGTGTTTTAGTGGTAGGTAGAGGTGAAAGAAGGTGCGGGCGTGAACGGGTCTCAAACTACGGAATCAAAGTTAATGTAAAATTTAACAAGGTTATATTTTCTTTTCAACAACAAAGAAATAACAAGCATGGCAGGTACAAAGTAGCAAATCAAAAGGGGAGTTACAATATTTACAGGATTTGGGCTTCGCGCCCTGACTTTACACTGCTTGGGCAATCAGCTCAGTTTTACCCCAAACACAAGTTTCAACAGAGGGGCAGAAAACCCCATTCATGCCTAGGAGCCCTTGCTCCAAATTACACTGAAAAGCCTCCTCGAGGCATACAACACTCAATTTTCAAAAGAGCCACTCGCTCTCAAATTTAAGCCTCTCCCAGGCCACACCAAACTCCACCTTCAAGTTGTCCTCACTGGACATAGACACAGGGGTAAAATACCCAACCTACTGAGGTCTATTAAATGAAAAGGGGCAATTACATGACCTCTAAAATAACAATTTGAGAGGAGGCGATCTTGCACTCCTAATACACTTGTTTTTAAAACCTAATCTGGCTCTAGGCCACTAATGCAAGGGCTAATCCCATACTACAGAGGTGACTTTAGAAAAGAGCAGTTGGTTTTACATTAACGAAGAATAGGTTGAGAAAATAAGTTCACCTCAAAACAATGTGAGTGGGAGCTCGAGAGGGTTAGCACTCTCTATCCCAATATGCCGCTTAAAAGAGAATAGATGAAAAGATTGGTTACATTTTAGGAAAAGGTTACATGGTGGAAACGCTTCGAACCCGCTCCGAGAGTTAAACTGCCAACCTAGCAAGAAAAGAAGTTATTAAGAGGCCATTACCTGGTGTTGAACAGCTGGAGAAGAAAGAGGCGCTTCCCGCCCCCTGCTATGTACTTTACACACTGAAAGATGGAACAGAAGTGGCCCGGAGACCCAAAAATCAGCAGTTTATATCCTCTCGCAGAAGTTTCGAGGCGTTAGGGGAATGAAAACACCCTCCCGCAAATTCTTTATTGGCTAGGGTACAGAAACATATCCAAGTTGGGGGAAGATACATCGGATTGGTCGGAAATAACTCAAAGAAATTCGGGATTGGATAAATCTAAAACAAGGGGAAAAAGAGGGGTATACAGCCAACTTAAACAATAACAGAAGGAAATTTAGCAAAGAACAAACATTTGAAATAAAAATTTCTCCAACAAAATAGTTCTTTGACTCCGCACTAGGTTGCACTATTGGTGATCTTCAGTAGTGTCCTCTAGAAGAGAAAGTTCACACTTCTTACTTCAAGCGAAACAAAAACACATCAAAAATGACACAGTTCAAAAACTCAAAGTTTTCCATGTGGTGACATCTTCAGAGAAAGTAGAGAATTAGTAGCGTAGATAAAGTTCAGACTTCCTCCAACAGAGGAGTTTCAACAGGCGCACATTTTAAATTAGCGGAGTGGAGGTGTACCGCCCGGTACAAAGAAATACAAGGCTACGAAGTTCTTAGGGTATCTAAATCATCTTGACAGAATTGCAAAACCGGGCTAACTGATTATTACTAAAATTTCACGTATGATGGCGCCACAATATCGGTAGGATGACAAAAACTATCGAATTTGGTAGTCCATGGTACATGCCCATATTGGTACGATGTTAATTCAACATTGAATCAAAAACGCAGATATTATTTTCATTTTAATAATGCATTGCCTTAGAAGAGTATTCAGTGCAATAAATTAATGTAAATTATGAAGTGTTATACGGATATTTATTGTTTCTTATTGGCCATGTTGTGTGTTTACAAACCAGCTATACAGAGCAGTTAATGGTTTATTTTGAAAATGCGGTGAAGCTATTGACCTAGAGAGGTCAGACTATGGACTAGGATAGACACCCTCTCACTGGAAGAGACAAGAATGAAGTGAAGCTGTTGACCCAGAGAGGTCAGAATATGGACTAGGATAGACAGCCTCTCACTAGAACAGACGAGAATGAGGTGAAGCTGTTGACCTAGAGACCTCAGACTATGTAGCAGGAGAAGAGAGGAGAATGAAGTGAAGCTATTGACCTAGAGAGGTCAGTATATGGACTAGGATAGACAACCTGTCACTGGAAGAGACGAGAATGAAGTGAAGCTATTGACCCAGGGAGGTCAGAATATGGACTAGGATAGACAGCCTCTCACTAGAACAGACGAGAATGAGGTGAAGCTGTTGACCTAGAGACCTCAGACTATGTAGCAGGAGAAGAGAGGAGAATGAAGTGAAGCTGTTGACCCACAGAGGTCAGTATATGGACTAGGATAGACAACCTGTCACTAGAAGAGACGAGAATGAAGTGAAGCTATTGGCCTAGAGAGGTCAGTATATGGACTAGGAGAAGAAACGAGAATGAAGTGAAGCTGTCGACCTACAGAGGCCAGTATATGGACTAGGTTAGACAACCTCTCACTAGAAGAAAGGAGAATGAGGTGAAGCTGTTGACCTAGAGACGTCAGACCATGTACTAGGAGAAGAGACGAGAATGAGATGAAGCTGTCGACCTAGAGAGGTCGGTATATGGACTAGGATAGACAACCTCTCACTAGAAGAAACGAGAATGAAGTGAAGCTGTCGACCTACAGAGGTCAGTATATGGACTAGGAGAAGAAACGAGAATGAAGTGAAGCTGTCGACCTAGAGAGGTCAGTGTATGGACTAGGATAGACAACCTCTCACTAGAAGAAAGGAGAATGAGGTGAAGCTGTTGACCTAGAGACGTCAGACTATGTACTAGGAAAAGATACGAGAATGAAGTGAAGCTGTCGACCTAGAGAGGTCAGTGTATGGACTAGGATAGACAACCTCTCACTAGAAGAAACGAGAATGAGGTGAAGCTGTTGACCTAGAGACGTCAGACTATGTACTAGGAGAAGAGACGAGAATGAAGTGAAGCTGTCGACCTAGAGAGGTCAGTATATGGACTAGGATAGACAATCTGTCACTAGAAGAGACAAAAATGAAGTGAAGCTGTTGACCCAGAGAGGTCAGGCTGTGTAGTATAATAGACAACCGCTCACTGGGAGATATGAGACTGAAGTGTTGATAAAACATACCAGGCACTGTTACCCACAACACCAGTTTATTTCCTCAGAACTAAACTGGATATGTGAGGTGAGAAAATTCAGCCTGAGCAATCGATCGTCATATAATGTGGGCGTCATGACAGCCAGTTGTCTGTCCTTTCTGTCGTATGTACACTTCCTGTACACTTCTGGAAAAAAAATAAGATTGGCAGAGGCCTGGTATTTTTATGTAGCTCGCCTCTAATGGGAGAGTGTTTGATGAGTGTTGCACCAACTCGCGGCGAGAGTACGAAATTAATTTTACGAAAATGTTGCAATCTTTAGGGTGGATATGCTTGGGAGTGAGGAGGCGAGCTGCTCGACTAAGCAGTATATTTCCGGCCTTTAGTAGGGAGGTGTAGACATTAGAAGACGAACAAGGTAGAGTGGTGTTTCTAAAAGTAGGAAAGATCTCAATATGAAGGTAAATTTGGAATTCAAGAGGCTAAATTTTGGCATACAGTATATCATTGCTAACGGAGGAATTTTGAACTTATCATATAAGAAAGAGTTTCATGTGATGGGACGTTCAGTCCCTAAGACTTTCCCTTGATATTTTTTTTTCTAGTGTTTCTGCGCCGCACGAATACATTGAATGTTTTCGGCTATGCAAGGATTGGCAGGGAATTGGACGTGGCCTTAATTAAGGTACAGCCCCATCATTTGCCTGGTGTAAAAATGGAAAACAACGGATAGCCATCTTCAGCGCTTCCGACGGTGGGATTCGAACCCACCATCTTCTGAATGAAGGCTGCAAAACCCTAACCGCGCGGCCAACTCGCTCGGTGTTTGGACACTATATAGAGTTTTAGAAAATGAGTTCTAACATGGAAATAGTGTTTCCGGACCCATGCACATATAACATATTTTCTTCTCCTTCGTGTGAGGAATGTGTCCTCCAAGTTTGGCCAACCTTATTTTGCACCCTGTATGTGCCTGGAAGACCGAATTTTACGATAATTTACAGCTTGTAGGACTTGCCACAAAGCTCGGCTTGTCAACCACACAGAAGGTGTTATGCGAACATTTAAATCAACTGGGTGTTCGCTACGGTGTAATAATAAAACTGAGAAGTTAAACAGCTGCTTTGGTGGTTTCTCGTGGCTATTTGCCTACCTGATTTTAGCAACTTTGAGCGTGTCAACTCTTGCCCTAGTTATTAACTACTATCATAGGCGACTGTGTTGAATTACTTCACGTTCCATGGTCTCAGTTGGAAGCGAAATTTGAGTTATTCGACGCACTCAGATGCAGCATTCGGTGGCTGTCAGGAATATATAATCTTCTCCATCATTTGCACACTGACTCGAAGAAAATGTCTCGGGGGACGTAACTCAATTTAGTCACTAGTAGTCTATAGACACATGCAGACACCATAACAATACATGTTGTCATACTGTGCACACACTCATAGAGGTTCACCAGAACCTGGATCGAAACGACGAAAACGATGTCCGTCGCTCAACCCTCCCATTACAAGCGGGGTATTCTGACTACCCCAGGCTGACTTTTTCATCCTGTAATAAATTTATTTGAAGAGCTACATACCTGTTGTTTCATGACTTTGTCCTAAAATGACTGAAATTTGATTTACACTCCTGACTGATCAAATTGTTTGTTTTTTAGTTATTAAATAACGGGATATATTGGTGGGGTTGTGAGACTACCTCGCTTGGTATGATATGTCTTATTTTCCCATTTGTCAAAAATCAAGGATTTACGAAATATTCCTTCCCTTCACCTTCATTATTTATTTTTACATTGTTGAATTCTACTTTATACCCATTATTTAGCTCGTATACATACCTTGTTATCCATTGTTTCAGTCATTATGGTTCAGTTGAATTACACGTTCGCTGTTGGGCTGAAGTTACATTATTATAACAGATTTCTACTGCAAGAAAGGATGCCGAAAGATTATCTACAGGAGGGATTCATTGAAAATAACAGAAAATAGAATAAAATAACAGAAAAATAATAGAATATTAAAACAAATATTACATTAAATCACAAAACTATATTACCATGTAATAATTAACAGGGGAATTCCTCAAGGCAGTATTATTGGACCTGTATGTTTTCTTTTATATATATGAGTAAAGAAGTGGAATCAGAGATAAGGCTGTTCTGTACAGAGTAATCAATAAGTTTCAATATTGTGAGCAACTGCAAAATGACCTCGATAATATTGTGAGATGGACAGTAGGCAACGGGGTTAAAAGTCAGGTTGCGAGTTTCAGAAATAGGAAACGTCCTCTCGGTTTCAATGACTGTGTTGATGGGGTGAATGTTCCTTATGGGAATCAGTGTAAGCACCTAGGTGTTAATATAAGGAAATATCTTCATTGGGGTAATCACATCAATGGGAATTGTAGATAAATAAAGGGTACAGATCTCTGCACATGGTTATGATGGTGTTAAGGGGTTGTAATAATGGTGTAAAGGGGAGGGCATATAAGTATCGTATAAGACCCCAACTAGAGTAGGGTTTCAGTGTATAGGACCCTCACCAGGATTATTTGATTCAAGAACTGGAAAATATCCAAAGAAAAGCAGCTCGATTTGTTCTTGGTGATTTCCGACAAAAGAGTAGCGTTACAAAAATGTTGCAAAGTTTGGACTGGAGAGATTTGGGAGAAAGGAGACGAACTGCTCGACTAAGTGGTATGTTCCGAGCTGTCATATTAGAGATCGTAGAATGACATAAGTAGACGAATAAGTCTGAGTGGTGTCTTTAAAAGTAGGAAAGATCACAATATGAAGATAAAGTTGGAATTCAAGAGGACAAATTGGGGGCAAATATTCGTTTATAGGAAGGGGAGTTAGGAATCCGAATAACTTACCAGGGGAGATGTTCAATAAATTTCCAATTTCTTTGCAATCATTTAAGAAAAGGCTAGGAAAACAACAGATAGGGAATCTGCCACCTGGGCGACTGCCCTGAATGCAGATCAGTAGTGAATGAAAGATGTCGAAAAGATTGGCGGTGGGAAGGTTAAGCTTCTAGACAGGACAGTAGTGGTGTCTCCTAACTACCGGCTTGAGTGAGCTCAAATGGGCGGGTTCGATTCCGGGTATGTCCGGAGGTATTTGAAAGTGCTCAGGTTCGCTGGCTTGTAAAGAACTCCTGCGAGACAAAAGTTCTGGCACCTCAGCATCACTAAATACCATTAAAGTAGTAAGTGGGTCATAAACCAATAACATCGTTATGTCTCCTAACAAAGACTCTGCCGGCCTGAGTGGCTCAGACGGTTGAGGCGCTGGCCTTCTGACCCCAAATTGGTAGGTTCGATACTGGCTCAGTCCAGTGGTATTTGAAGGTGCTCAAATACGTCAGCCTCGTGTCGGTAAATTTACTGACACGTAAAGGAACTCCTGCGGGGCTAAATTCCGGCACCTTGGCGTCTCAGAAAACGGTAAAAATAGTTAATGGAACGTAAAACAAATAACATTATAAAAATCAAAAACAATGACTCTATTGCCCCCAGGAGTGTCATGTCTAATGCACACGGTTATTTGTTGCAGGGTTCCAAGAAATGGCTACTACTTCTTCGTCTTCAACAGCGAGAATGAGATCGAACAGAACTACATCCACACCCACTTTGAAATCGAGAAGATGGTGTACAACGTGTCGAACTCTATGGATAAATGCAACTCCACCGAGGAATGTTCTCTGGCTCTTGACTTCTTCTCCAGCGAGAAAGTAGTGTTAGAAGTTCCTATTCCCAGCAACGAGTCCCTTTGGGATGAGGAGTACGTTGTGGTGTCTACATGCGAACCACGCACGGCCATATACATCTCGTGTGTTGTTGCTGTTCCACTTCTGATTGTGCTGTTTGCATTTCAGTGAAACTCAGCACAGCCATGCACAGTATATTGACTTGTTTCTGTCATGAGCACGACCAGACATCGTCCATTTAATGTTCCTTCCATTCAGCAGTTTCATATTTCAAACTGATCAAGTTATTTAGAGAAAAATATGATTTATGTACAAGATAGTAACATGCATCATTCTATTATGTGATGCTTATTTTCACTTTAATAAACAAGACAGAGAGATGAAGAGCGTAAAGAAATACGTGAAACTTGCTTCGTCTTCTTCCTGTGCTTCCTAGGCCTGGAAGGTCAGCCCTTTGTCACGTTCAAATTGTCTCCGGTACTACTTACAGCTTATGTTTTTATCTAACCATTTGTATCATTGCCTGCTAGGCATTAACACATTTATTCTGTATGTCGGTGCTTGAAGATTCTGGGTGGCTACTTTGTTTTGTGAATGACATATCACATAAATCATTTTCGGAACCATCATCTCCTTGTCACATTGGTGTCCAATCGTTTATTTTTTAGACTTCAACATTTTCAGCATGGGACATTGATTTCATTCTCCTTTTAACATCGTAGTCTGCTGTTAGCCTGGTTTGTATCTGAGAAAGAAATTCATTATGTATGCACAGGAAACGACTCCGATATAAGGCATTACAGATTTCAGTATTTGTTCATGCTCACGGATGATCTTAATTAATGATACATAAGATAATATGGATTTAATATATCTTCGTTTGAGTTTGATGACACCAGTCTGAAGTATTACTTTACGTAACTGTTTTACAAGGTTATTTCTTCATGTAATATACAATATAAAGGGTTGGAGGGTAAACAGGTCAGTGTTTGTGAAGAGCAACCACAAACTTATAATTTGTGTAACACGCCATTTCTTTATATTGAGGATCAACTGATGTATTGTAGTCTACAGTCATTTATTTTTGTTTGCACGGAAAATGGGTCGTAACTAGGCACAATACAATGGGTGGCTTTTAAACATTTCAGAAGATTGTCTTTATTTGCGTTTATTTTGGGGCAACTGCTGAATGGATTGAATTGATTAAAAAAACTATGAAGAAAATTCTTTGTCAGATTTGCGGATTCCATCCTGTGAAGTTGCCTCCTAAATGTTAAACCTCAGCATCTGACCGCTCGTTCTGTTCTCTAGTCACTCAACATTTTATTCACTCAGTAGCACTGACCTCAGAGAACGCCTTGCTGCTTGCTCTTTCTGAGTCACTGCGACTCTTGGAGACTAGATAGCAATTTTAGTTCGCATTGAGCCATCCAACTTCTCCTGTGCTATTAGATACTAAATTGTTACTGACCTTGAAGTCACAATGTGCTGTATATTTATAGCAAAATAAATTACGGAATAAGTTAACCTTTGCGTAAGTTAATTACACAGATTTTAAGAATATTTGATGAGGTGATTAGCTTACTGTTGTTGTTCCTGCAGATGTCCAATATTTCACAATTATTTGTTGTGAGACTATTTCGATCGCTAAGACAAAATTTTCTTGATTTCTCCTAGTAGGAGAATGGGTTGTCTTTATTTTCACCTTTCTTTGGAGACAACGTTTTGAATGAATTGGCTTGGTAAGACACTCTAAAGAGATCTCTTTGTCAGATTTTCAGATTAACTTTGTTTCTTCCCCTTGTCGTACTTTTTAGATTTACGCTGTAAATTTCTACCCTCAATCCTTTGGTTTGAGACCCAGCTCTCATGTCTCGTAATGAAGTATACTAACCTAACACTGTATCACCATTTTTCATATTCGTACTTTCCAAAATGTTATAGAAAATTTGGGCTCACCCCTGAAAACAAAGCCATTGGCTTGATTACAGATATCTATGAAGTAGATAGCTGCGGGAGGTTCAGTCTTGTTATTGTAAGAGGAACAGCTGAATGGAATATCGCCCGTTCCGGGCATCGGATATTGTATTAATGGGGTAAAGTTATATTGGACTGAATTAATGTTTTGGCAATGAAGAAGACGTGGTTACAGAACATCTCAGTGCTTTTAGATTTCTATTATTGGTGACTACACTCTTAAGTAAGAGATGAAATCCTGTGATATTTCGTGCAAAGCGCCTTGACTGCTCCTAGAAGTGAACTCACGTTGGTGTGTTGCAAGCAAGTTATTGAAGTGATATTAGGAGGAAACCTCCAAGACAGGATAATAGCGTGTCTGATTAAGTTACCTGAGCAAAGTAGACTGGGTAGTATGATCACCAAAAGAACTACAATAATACGTTAATAAAGAGTTACTATTTTGTTTCCCATACCTCAGGAAGAACTAATTCTGAGAAGTGAGAAAAATCTGTGATAATAATTGTTGAAGTAATGAACTTTATTTGATCTGATGAAATATGTTTCTATTTTATGTAAATAACTTGTTTGTGTATATTGTATATACAGGTTTTACCATAATAAATATTACATATAGTTATGAATACTTTACAACCAAATGTCAAAAATTATCCTAGAGGAAAGCTGATGAAACATGTGACATTTTACACAGTGATATGTAATATAAAAATCAGGGGCGGTGCGTGGTATTGTTGCAGTGTTGCACAACTCCCACTAATTTTTCACTTCATTTGTCGTCTTTTCTTCTAAAGTTTCAGTTTAATGAATCTAACATTATTCGAAAACATGTTAAAATCAACTATCTTCGGTCATTCGCTGTACTAATGCTTCGTAACGGACCAACAAACGCTGCTACCTTCGAATCACACTCAGGGGGTGTGCTTTCCTACGGCAACTCCGTAGCGGACAGCGCGGCGCAATGTACCTCAGCAGGGATGAGCCTAAGCCTGCATAGCATCAGGCAGCATGCTCCCCAGTATCGGTCTAGCAAGTCCCCTACCGAGAAACCGCTCCAAATGTCCCGGTTAGATTGCGCCACTCTGCGGAGATTAATTCATTCCTACTTTCTCTCCTCTCGCAAAGGTAATTCATTTCAATTTTTTAAATTTATACATTTCATTTACGTTGCACCGACGCAGATAGGTCTTTCGGCGACGATGGGATAGGAAAGGGCTAGGAGTTGGTAGGAAGCGACCGTAGCTTTAATAAAGGTACAGCCACAGCATTTGCCTGGTGTGAAAATGGGAAACCGTGGAAAACCATCTTCAGGGCTTCCGACAGTGGTGTTCGCTACGCGCCCCTAACAACACGGCCAACTTGCTGGGTAATGACCACCCACAATATTACCAACATCTTGCTTCAATGAAAAACAGGACGGCAGATTTTTAACTCAAGTGAGGCAAAAGTAACTGTGCCAGGCTGAGTGGCTCAGACGGTTGAGGCGCTGGCCTTCTGACCCCAACAAGGCAGGTTCGATCCTGGCTCAGTCCGTTGGTATTTGAAGGTGCTCAAATACATCAGCCTCGTGTCAGTTGATTTACTGGCATAACTGTGGCACATCGGCGTCTCCGAAAACCGTAAAACGTTTTTAGTGGGACGTAAAGCCAATAACATTATCATTAAGAGTGTCTATAGTTACAGTGTATAATTAGCCTCTTATATCTGGCAATTACAACCCAGGAAATATTAGAGTTTTGGCAGGAATGTAGTTCATTACCGGTACTTAACGATAACAGTTTCTTTTTTTCTTCTATAAGCTATAAACATATGACACTGAAAATGTTGGTGCAACACCCAGCTTCAGATACCACCAGCCGCCACTGATAAAGATAAGTACAGAATAGAATAAGGAGATAATTGCAGGGATATTCATGAAAAAGTGTGGAAGCATATAACAATAATTATAACGATTTTGGGCCTTCGCCTGAGAAGGATCCGTGGACGTACAGATTCATAAATGAAAGAGGTGTTTCAAGGAGCATTGTACTTAACTAATCACAATCATTAGTGTGTTTAACACCGAATTAAGATTTTTATAACCTGGATGCAACACGGTATTATTAACAGTTATAACAGTAATCTGTAAAAAGATTGAGAAACTAACCTCACCGGGAGGATACGTGTATTAAACAATGCTTAAAGACAACCTATGATCAGGTAATATTTGAAAAACTAATACAAATTTAACGGAAAATACACGATATAACTTTAAAAAGACTAGAAATACAAAGGTAGGTACCGAAAACACGAAACATCAGTAGGCAGATAGAGGTAACTTTTCCTTCTTCAAATTTTAGAAAGATAATAAAATTTAAATTCTCATAGTATATACACAATACACAATTAGAAAAGATTCTAAGATCTGAACATAGAAAAGAGAAGTGTTCAAATGGGGAAAGACTGTTTACATGAGTAACCATGACACATAACAGTCCAGCCAACTTGAGCACAACAAACACAGGTGTTCCAAGTGTTCCATAAAAAATACTCTCACTACGTTCACCGCATCGGCACGATAGGCAAAGTCTAAAGTTCTGTTCTATCATCTTTGGTCCAAAGCACAAATTCGAGATTTAAGAAAAAAAGAAAAGAAAAAAGTGGGGGTGGGGTATAATGAGACGGAAAGAGAGCAGAAAGACTTAATAGTCCCCCTACCTGAGTCAATGAAGAGACTTCAGCTGGAATGAAGTGAAATAGAGTCGTCAAGGAGACCAAGTCGAAAGAAGTTCCAGTCTCGAACGGATCCATAGCACACTGACCAAGTGTGAAGCGATGACCGAGAATTTATTGGCAGAAAAGAGTGACGTAGACAGATGTAATGGTAGACGCGAGAGAAAAAGTTCAAAAATAGAGTAAAAGTTGAAAAGACGCGATTAGCGTGTAGAGATCCGGGGAAGAAAGAAAGGTTAGAAAATGTGGAAGGATATTGGTGGCGGACATTACACACGACGGTGAAATTCACTTTCACTGAGGCTGAGAAATGACATCAGCCTACACATCTTCCTTCAAGAGATCTTTTTCTTTCCTTTTCTTTTCCGTCGAACACGCCCATTCTTTGTCTGCTTGGAAATGGAAATGATTGAGACCCGTCTGTGAAATCAAAATGGTGATGTGCATTTTCGGCTTGCACGAAGATACACTAAAACTTTTAACACTGAGAATATAATCGGCGAATACGAAGAGATTTTCAGAAGCACTCAACATTTTTGTCACCATTTTATGCAATGGTTTCATTAATTTATGATAAATAGTATAATATGCTATTTCTTTATACTATTCACTTGCTGTCGAGGGTTAATTTATCACTATCGTTCATTTATTTTAGCTTGCATGGAGAATGTCTCATTAGGCACAGTACAATAGATCTTTTTTAGAATTACAATAGGTTGTCTTTATTTGCTCTTCCTTTTTGAGATAACTATTACATTAATTGACCTGGTAAAACACTATAAGCAGAGCTCCTTGTCAGTATCTTAGAAGAATACATGTGCGGGCGTGTATTTATAGGTCATTAAATAAAATGATGCATGTTTATAGGTAGACGGACGCTGTACATCAGGCATGTGCAGGCATGGCTGGCTATAACAAACCGCCAGCGCACCAACGGTGACCTGCCGGTTGGTAATAACGACCCGTACTTCCTCGCTAAGATCTTGAATTCGTCGATTCACAGTCCATCTTGATAGGTTTACCAATTCATATCGTTATATCAGATTTGTACTAAATTTTTCCGCCCCTATTTTTAAACAATCTTTGATCAAGTCTCCGTCTAATGAACTTCGTAATCGTCTTGCTAAATGTAGAGAAGTTTTGTATGAAAGGCGGACGGCTGGCTCATTGTCATGAAAGTAAACAGAGTGACGTGAACTTAACCTTACTTCAAATAATACTTATAACTTACATGGAAATTTCAGTTTTTAGTTTTTTAAACAATCATATTTACGAACCATCTAGCAATGTGCTAATACTGCGTAAAAGAATACCAACGTCGTAGTTAGTGCTTAGTCAGTTTTGAACCATATTTAATAGGCTAATATTATTAGGCATAAATTAATCATAAACTCTGAAGTATGTGAATATAACACGTACCTCTTGGTTGATAATTTCCTCCTTCAGTCGCCTTGTTAGTGCTAGACGATCTGGCTCTTTACATTGACCGTAATTCCAACTATGATAAACGATATAATGTCGTTTTAGATTGAATTTCTTCAATTGGTTCTAGGTTTTATGAAAAATTAAACATTTTGCCAACCCTTGAACGTACATAAATAAGTGAATACTTCCCCTTCATGTCGAAACGACAAGGAAGTCGGGAGTCTCCGCTTTGAACCTTCCGCAATAAACTCGATTATGTTAGCTGAGACCAACTACGAATGCAACCTATAGTTCAAGTCTAACGAGTTTCGACTTGACATTTGAGGGCTGCCTTTTGGCGAATGCTAAGGGAATTATAAACAGTCAATCATAGCCAGCCGATCCCTCCGATAGAGCGCGTTAGACTCTAGTTCCGGTTACTAGTGTTGTCGATCTGTTGTTTTCTGTAATCACGTGTTATCAGCTCTGTGTTGTATTGTCCTCCGTTCTTTTCGCGGTCTTTGTCAGTTCACTCGGTCATTCTTGACAAAGCACTAACACTAGCGGCTTGAAATTATGAGTTGATTGAGTGGTCCAAGGAGCATAATATTTCGGTTTGCAATAACATGAGGAAGGCGGGATCTCATGCATCTCGTGAAACAAAAAAAGCTCTAGTACCCCGTTTACATGGTGGATGAAATAGCCAGGAGGCATGGCCATAAAGTTGTTTGCCTTCCACCATACCACTGCCATTTTAACGCCACATAATTGATTTGGGCCTAAGTGAAGGATTATGTAGCTGCGAGTAACCGACTCTTCACAGTTTCGAAAGTTGAAAGACTTCTGTGGGAAGTCGTACGCCGTGCAAGTGCAGGTTGTGAAACAGAATCCGAGATAAGTGAGGTTTTGGGAGAGGGAAAGTATCACAGACAATTATGTTGAAGACGTTATAATCTCGTTACTGTCAAGCGAGAATGAAACCTCAACAAACAATAACTATGCCAATAGTGACTCAGAGTTGTGTATTCCCTTTGTAGGATGTTTTCCTACCTTAGGACGAGCAGCACAAATTAGCAACACATGCTGTTCTAGATGCTGAGTATAAATTTCATTTTATTGCGTTTTATCTGCTCGACCATTGATCTGTTTTTATCTTATAGCCTTATTCTAAATATGTTATCTGTTATTGTTAACCTTATGTGAGTTCTGCATGATGCTACAAAGAATAATTGATTCTAGACTTATTTTCGTGTATATACATTTCCGTTCGTTTTGTGTGTTGTGAATCGGCTGTTTGTACTCGTAACAATTTGCCGTCGTCGCCATAAAACCAATCTGTGTCGGTGCGACGTAAAGCCTGGCTGCTCTTGCTTTCGTTTGTCACGTGGTTACCATGTTTTCAGAGATCAGTATGCCGAATGATGATATTTCCAGTCCATTTCACAAGCACAACCCGAACGAAGGATCAGATTTTCATAGAAGTTCCTTGGCCACTTATTACCCGGAGTTTATGTACATTTTTAAGTTTTAATTAAAACATTCCCTACAAATCTCCCTAACATAATTGAAAAGCACGAATTTTAATGACAAAATGTGTGCATATTAAAGAGGAAGTAATTAAAATAAAATTCAAGCCACTTATCCCATTCACTGGTGGGGTACGATCTATCATGCATTTTGGAGCTGACCAAATTTTACGGCCAGATGCCCTTCCCGAAGCCAATTTTACGCGGGAGATGTATTTACTACAATATTGTGTGTATGTGCGTGTGTTTGTTAAGAAGAGAACACAGTCCTCGGGCCAGAAGAATTAACCAGATGTGACTAAAATCCCTGTTCCGATGGGGAATCGAACTCTAGATCCTGTGAAACGAAGACCTCAATGCTGACCATTGAGCGAAGGAGCCGGGAAAGCAGTAAGTCAATAAATATTTTAAATAATATTATTGTTATTGGCTTTACGTGCCCGGCTCCTTGGCTGAATGGTCAGCGTACTGACCTTCGATTCAGAGGTCCCAGGTTCGGACCGAAGATTTTAACTGCGATGGTTTGCTCGGGGACTAGGTGTTGATGTTCGTCTTGGTTCACATTTCATGCACATGCAACACGCAATGTGTAGTGAATACTTCCCTCCACATAGAATTGTTGTCAAAAAGGGCAACCGACCGAAGAACTCTGCTGAATCCATATGAAGCATCGATTCCATTAAATTGGGAAAATGCGAGAGAAAACAGGAACACTGTTAGTTTTACAACCCACTAATTACTTTGAAGGTTTCAAGAGACATCGAAGTGCCAGAAGATTGTCCCACAGGAGTTCCTTTAGGTACTGGTGAATCTACCCACACGAGGCAGGCGTCTGAGGCTCTCGGCCTGGAAAGAAGTCCACAACACGGGGCGAAGTTTGACGCTGATTCTTCCGTACAAGTGTGTGTGAGTTTCATATGATATGAGTCGTTTAGTTTCAAAAACAGGTAAGTCATAAATACAAAATTTTGCAGGAGACATATAAAACACTGTAACTATACGGCATGAAAGAAGCAAATCTAGCACGTCTTTGATTATCTGGTACCTTTTGGAAACGGTCCTGTGGCATCCTACGTTAACCCTGTAATGGACTTCTCCCTTAATATTTGCATGAAATAAGTGCATACATACCTCAGAAATAAACGAGCATTAGTTTATAGTTTTGTAAATAATTGAGAATTTGTTTTGGATGTATCTGGTTTAGAAGCAAGCTGCATGGATGTATCCCATTTTGAAACAACATAAATACTTATTAATAATTATCATTGTCAAAATATGTCCGATTCGTTGGATGAATGGTCAGCGTACTGGCCTTCGGTTCAGAGAGTCCCGGGTTCGATTCCCGGCTGGGTCGGGGATTTTAACCTACATTGGTTAATTCCACTGGCCCGGGGGCTGGGTGTTTGTGCCGTCCCCAACATCCCTGCAACTCACACACAACACATAACACTATCCTCTACCACAATAACACGCAGTTACCTTCACATAGCAGACGCCGCCCACCCTCATCGGAGGGTCTGCCTTACAAGGGCTGCACTCGGCTAGAAATAGCCACACGATATTATTATTATTATTATTATTATTATTATTATTATTATTATTATTATTATTATTATTATTGTCAAAATATGAATATTTAGGTAGTAATGTAAAATGTAAGTTGCAGAACATCAAGCAGAAAGTTTTAAGCATAGATATGTCCACATTTCTTGGCTATAGCCTACACAATCAAATCAGCAACTTCACATCCATTTGTTCAGCAGTTTCTATGTCAGTTGTCTGGACTATGTTTTTGGAGTACGACAAAAACTCCAGTGACAATCATTCAGGACCAAAATGTTTTGCGAGATATGCTGAAACATCAAAAACTTTCACCAAAGACACTTCAACACCTGCCGGTATCAGAGTAGGAGGTAGCACGTATTTGATTATCTGGTACCTTTTGGAAACGGTCCTGTAGCATCCTACGTTAACCCTGTAATGGACTTCTCCCTTAATAAGAACGTAATTTCCATTACTGTTTCTTTTAAAGAAAATTCTTTAACAGGCATTAAATTGAAAGTGCCACAGAGGAGCTTCGCGGCCAACAGCTACCGTTCATAGCAAGCAGCTGACTATGGACGGGAAAAAGGTGAAGCGCAGTGACTTCTCACCAAAGTATCTTGTTTTGCAAGTGAAATAGTGACTTCGCGGTTTTGAAACTAACCCCCAACTTCACCTGCTTGTAACAGAATGATGTATCTGAATATGAACTGTTCTGCCCTTACAGGATTATAGAGGACTATTTGGAGGGAACAAGCCCAGCAACACCATAGTTTTACAAAAAATGGTTGTACTGTAGCTGCTTCTGCAACTAAACGGCTCATACGTATTATGATGAAGAACGCCACCGTGAACTGAGTTCTCTGACCTTTATCATTGTGATGTCACTCGAATGAAGCCACCAGCCGTTTTCCAGGGTACCGATAAACTGAATGGATGTCATGACGAACCACATAATCTGCAAGAATTAAGCAGAATCGCCAGTGATGAATGGGACGCACTGGTCCAAATTGGTTTTATGAACGTATTGATGCTATACCAAGACAAATTCAACCATTAATCCAAGGAATTAGACATATCCTATATTAACTTTGCCAAGATTTCTATGGGAAACTCCAACTGAGAACGGATGAAAACACAGCTTATCAGGCTATCTTACAGACATTCATGAGACTCTAGAATTACTCGGTATTTCTCCTATAAATTCAACTTGCCAACTACAACTAAGCTGAATTTAATCCAGCATGCTACTAATCGTCCAGTTATTAACGTTGCAATTACTGTTTTCAAAAATGTTTTGCATACTCCGATTTCTCACGGTATTCGTCACGGTACCTCAAATATGTTACCATTATGCACTTCAGGTCAATGTCTAAAATCCGGATCAATATTTGTCCGGTAGCAGGCATTTGTCGTATCCGTCAGTAAAACAACGTCGTTAGTAAGCTCAGTGGTGTATAGACCAAAAAGGATATAACAGGATAGAGATGAAATGAAATGTCGTATGGCTTTTAGTGCCGGGATATCCCAGGACGGGTTCGGCTTGCCAGATGCAGGTCTTTCTATTTGACTCCCGTAGGCGACCTGCGCGTCGTGATGAGGATGAAATGATGATGAAGACAACACAGACACCCAGCCCCCGTGCCATTGGAATTAACCAATTAAGGTTAAAATCCCCGACCCGGCCGGGAATCGAACCCGGGACCCTCTGAACCGAAGGCCAGAACGCTGACCGTTCAGTCAACGAGTCGGACAGGATAGAGATGAAACTCAATACGGTAATAAATTTGGGTGCCGCGCCAGATGGCGCTCGTAGTTTCAGTCCGCAATCAGAGATAGCGCCACATGCGCATTGTGTGCAATACCTTACTATTATTATCAACAGATAGCGCAGAGAAGTAACTTCCAGTGTAGTGACGCACGCGCGGTTATGCTCACCACAGCTCCTCCCTCACCCGTTCTACCCACGCCCCTTTCATCTACTACGACGATTATGATGCAATACATCACACCTTAATTCATATACTTTTATTTACATGTACTCACTGTGTTGTAAATAATGATCTGATACCACCAGTTCGTATGGCATTCTATGTTATTGAGAACATACCCTCAGCCGTAACCTCACACAACAAAGTATACCTTGAAATGAATGATTGACACATTAACACAAAGCTGATATTATGACAAATAATAAATCCCTTAAAAAGTAAGACAGCAGAGCACAGCATACGCAAGATAATGGTGTATCACATCAAAAGCCAAGTACCACATGGAAATAAAAATCACAGAATTAAATGCACTGAGACAGGAAATATATAAAAGTACATGGATAGAATCATTCAGCTTCCAGCCCCTGAGGTGTGTCCCAACAGGAAATACAGTATTTCAGGAGAACTGGCGAAGATATATTTCTAATAAACAAACAAAAGAAACAAAGGTTTACAGGGTTTACTGTTTTAAATAGCACAGGCACATGGACACATGCAATTCAAACAATACAAATAGCATCATAGGAACTATCACTTAAAATCACTATGAGTGAGTTCGAAGAAGGTTAATCGATTGGGTAAAGTCGGATTCAATTGCAATCCAGCAATATTATCTCAATATGTACGTATTGATATGTAGATATTTGTATAATTATAATGTTGCATTTATGTGAATTTATGTTGCAAACTAGTTTCTTTTAAAATATTTAATAATCTCCACAATTTTCCTGTACATTGATGTGGTTAAGTGTAAGAAAGGACCATGAGTCCTAACTTCGCCACTACTAACGACAAATAAAAAAAATAAAAAATAAACAATATTTAACGTTATACAACTAATTATTTGTCAGATTGATGTTTTACTTACAAATACTTCAACTCGAGTCGAACAGCCTCTAATTATTAAAATCTCTCATTTCGTGCCCACTTGCCTGCTATCTACAGGACCTGCCTACAACTATCTACACGCTGTGAATGACCTCCAGCGCGATCTAAAATAAGTGACTGGAACTACCTGAAGCTAGCTACAGATTGGAACCGAAAGCCCCATTACAGTTTCACCAGGGTGGTATAGACAGCACTAGTAAAACATAGGATGAGTACCCATTTCTGCTACCAGGGTGGGTAGATTATCAAGTGTTCATAAGACTCCGTTGTCCAGAGAAGTTAGTTCCATATTTCAACAACACGCGCCTTACACATCGTGTGTTCTGAACGAGTAGCAGTTGAATGCAATGTTGTGTTGCCACGAGGCTTTGTGTTAGAACGTGAAATATTGTTTGCGTGTGAACTGAATGTTGTCATTAAATGCAATCATCATCATTATCATCAATATGCCAGGTTGTTTTGTATCAGGTTGCAAATGTGATAAGTATAGTAAAGGGGACGGTAGGCACATCAATTCTAAGGTTTTACAGAAGATGAATGTAAAGATGGCAATGTAACTTTTGAGCAGGTCATTTGCGATAGGCCTTGCGTTTTAAAAAGAAGTTGATGTGCATGGCTTCGAAAACAGCGAAGCAACTGAAAATTTTCCTGTGATAAGCCTATGAACAATGTTTTTGGATGCTATGAATTTTAAATTGCCTATTGAGGGAGCTCCAAAGTGATGACGGGCATCAAACACGTTGATCTGCGAAGTTATCCAACGTAGTGATAACAATTTCTACATCTACTGTAACTCTAGAATCGCTTCGAGTCACCATCAGGTGCACACTAGATTTGGCTGACTTCCTTTGGTCCTCTTTTTTGGCTATTTGCTTTACGTCACACCGACAGAGATAGGTCTTATGGCGACGATGGAATAGGAAAGGCCTAGGAATGGGAAGGAAGCGGCCGTGGCCTTAATTAAGGTACAGCCATAGCATTTGCCTGGTGCCAAAATGGGAAACCACGGAAAACCATCTTCAAGGCTGCTGACAGTGGGATTCGAACCCACTGTCTCCCGGATGCAAGCTTACAACTGTGCACTCCTAACCGCACGGCCAACTCGCCCGGATATCTGGGGCGTGGCCAAAGTGGGGTTACTGGGGTTAGACACTCCCAAAAGACATTTTATAAAAAGAAAGTAAACAGAAACTGACAAATAATCATTCAGAGACATGAACCAAGAGATCTGTTGAATCTGTTTTCTAAGAAGCGTCGAAAGTGGAATTTTAGTTTGTAAACTGCACATTCCATTTGCTGTAGAACTGTTGTCCTTGATCGTATTGTTTTGTTCTGTATTGTAATGTAAGATTTTGTAGTGTACTGCAATCTGAATATCAACATAATTCACTTGTATCAGTGTCCTTGCATGCGCAAGCAAGATCATTGTGTCCTATCATCATTTTGTAACTATAACCCCCACCCCCAATCAGCCAACCCTGGCTACGCTACTGCAGACCACAAGCATAATTTAACAGCAAAATTAAACCAAGAACCCGCTGAAAGGCATTTTGGTCGTATACGGGGCTTAAGCAGTGATGACGATCATATTTCTAAATAACTTATTACCGCCTTTTGCTTTAGTGAAAGGAGTTCGCTCACAGTTCTTTGTTATTGACAGATATGGTCAATGACACGAGATGAAAGACGTAGAAGTAGGGAGGTAAAAAAAATATCCATGAACAGATAACCGACACTCTTACGCAGACAGACATTGAACCAGGACTAAGTTCCAGAGATCTGTCAGTTAATGATAACAGTGCAGCTAGTGTAGACGATAATCTACAGTACTGTATCAGTTATGTGGCTGCTTGATTCACAGAGCAGCAAAGAAAATTGTACCGTGAGGCGAGGGTGTGAAATCATTAGAACGTGATTCTGAAACTCAGTGTGTTCGTTAGTGATGTAAGTGCGCTATCCAAATTACAGGACTTTGGCGGTAGTGACTTCAAATGCCTCGAATATCCTTCGCTAGCCTTCTATGCCATACTGGAATGCGTATATGCTACAATGGAATTTCTTCCATTTGTGCGGGTGGTGGTCGTCGGTGTCCAATCGGAGTGAAGTTATTTTGAACTATTGGCGCGAAGTAAGAAGAAGCGATCGAGAGAGAGAGAGAGAGAGAGAGAGAAAGAAGCGGGAGACAGCACTGTGAGTGCAATGAATCGTGTGAACGTTGTGCGCCTTTTGAAACTACTTATTCATTTATTTTAAATCGTAACAAAGTAATCACAAAACTTGGAATACATTTATGCACCTTTTAAAGACACGGGGCTAAAAGGAGAAGTCGCGTTGTGGGGTGATATATTTCCAGACTCTGTGGAGATGATGTATAAACTTCAACTGTTACGAAATTTGTGCGATTCAGAGAAGTATCTGCTGTTATAGATATGATGAAGGATTTTAGGCTTATGCCGTGTCAAGTAAGTAAGTTGAAACTCTTTACGTTTCGCAGAGAAATTTGCGCTGCGACTTCAGAAGAAAATCTCGACTGTTCACAAGGAAGACGTTACTAATAGAAGTAGAAGTGGTACGTTCACTCATCACCAGATGGCTCACCGTACGCGGTACAGCACTATCATTCGAAGTGGAAGCTGACGGAACCATCAGAATCAGTCTGAGAGGG